>NC_056725.1:51779468-51819468 GCF_019279795.1 Protopterus annectens
TAGGTGTCCATTAATACCTAGCTTTCTCTTTATACCATTCCTTATCATTTACTTTGCTTACTCACACACTCACAAGACTATCCATTAGCAAACAACGGACACAGCTTAGAACTGGCAACAGAATTTCTAAGCTTCTTAAACAAGGATGTGAGCAGAAATATGCTTTTAATGTATTTATACCCAGACTTGAATATGGCCACCCCTTCACTTCACTGCTCGCTCCTCAGAATACTTCTGTATTACAGACAATAAAAAACAAATTAATGAGATCCATTCATCTGGGCAGCAGAAATGATCATCACTGCATCACACTAAGTAAAAACAAGTCAATTCCCAACACAGTGTGCGTATCACTATTCCTAAACACACTTGTATTTAAATTACTGCATGACAGACACTGCCCATCTATGCAATATATGCAGACTCAGAAAAATCCTACACTCTTCAAAGCTCTGATGGAATTTCATTAATTATGCCCCTTTCAAACCTTCCATTACTGAAACTTTCAGCAAACTTGCAACAGCTTACTGGAATATCCCAGACAGTATCAAATGAACTAACAATAAAGATCAGGTCAGGCAGAAAAAGAGGACATGCCCAAGAAGAATATGCTTACAGATCCTGCTCAAGTGACACATACCACTGTGTTTCACGCATGTTGAAGAAAGTAGAGCGCAATGAACTGTGGGGATAAGGGTAGGAATGTGGCAGCCTGGAAAAAAAAAAGTTTACCTGCCAAGTATATGAATGCAAATGGCATCAGGCAGTTTATACACGTGCAACTCTACACTATAGAATTAGCTAATCCCATCAAGACCATCCGTTGTTGCACACTGAGGCTCATCTTTTCTCTGTTCATTCAGAACTTTATTCACATACATTCAAATACATCACTGCCAAAATGTCCATGGTGCTCCACTTTAACTGTAATGTTTCAAGATAAGCATACAACTAGAATTTATATACTAGCTAAACATTAATGTTTGTTGCATATTCAACTTGTATTTTGTTTTCTTCGATTTCTTGGTGGGGTTTATTGCTGAAAAAAGGGTCTATGAACTCACTTCACTTACCCTGTTAACAAATGCAAATTTAAAACGAATAAACTAAAACAACTAACATATTCAATGCTGGTCCCATGTTGTTAATCTCCCAAGTATACCAATGTAAAAGGCATCAGGAAGTTTACAAATGTAATGCTACATTATAAAAATTATGCAGTTTCTGATCCCACAAAAACAAAAATGACAAAGCAGAAGAGAAGCACATAGACTTAACAGTCTCAATTATGGCTGGAAAGGTTCCTTAGACTAGCTCAACTACCTAGTTAACGAACATCACCACTCACCTAGTATTGGTACTTTACTCTTAATAGAAGAAATGTGTTACTTGAAATAATCCGACTCCACTGCAATCATAACCAAAATAAATCCCATAATAAATGCATACCTAAAAAGCATACCCAGTCACTCAACTTCACATGAAAGGAATACAGCAACCATCCTTTTCAGACACTTACTTATAGTCAAAATAGTAACATTTAAGCTGCGCCATGTATCTCTCAAATGACGGAATGTCTTTCTTCAATATACTCCATTGTGCTCCAATTTCTAGAATGTCCCCTAAATAAAGAATAAGAGAGTATATAATGAGGCAGTAGTAGTGATCAGCAGCAATGTTATACAGTCAAAGAGTAAACCATAAACTGGGAGAGAAAAGTAACAGTTTGCAACATGAATAAGCATGGTAATAGTACGTATCATCTTAAACAAGATATTTCAGCAGTCTAACATGAAGAGAAAAGCAATACTTGCAAAAGCATCATACTGGTTTAATTTCAGTAATCTACCTGTGATTAATCTCAAACTAATGCATTGGTTATCTACCTTTGATTAATCTGAAACCAATGCATCAGTTAATGCAGTCATCACTTTACTCTCATCCATCTTCTCCCAACATCATGCACCCCCAAATACATCTAGGTGATAACTAATCTGTGGTCCTGCATGGTGGTCATGTAAAAGTGAAACAAAGTCAGAGCATGCTTAGAACAATTATAATGCAAAAAGATAAGCCCCGTTTGCCCATTTGTGTTTCCCTACATCTCTCGTGAAAGAAGTGCTTCACACCATGCCCTAGCCCTGTATTGTTTCCCCTGCAGGCTTTTGAGGGGAGATCTATGCCTGGCATACAGGGCATTGTCAGACCCCACACTGAATGGACCTCCTGCATAACAAGCAGCACCAGAATTACCTGTTCTAAAAACTTAAATCTTGCCTGTGATATAAACAGGACCTGCTGGAGAGACAGGTATGTATTCCAGAGACTTCCCAGTCTATAGAACAGGCTCTCCATCCATGTAAAGCAAGAGTCTTCCCCAACCTAATTCAAGTGCAACTTGGACAACTGGATGGGGAACACGAAAATAATTCCTGGTTTGGCACCTAACAGACTCAAGCAACCAGTAAATGGTTCATCTCCCAGGCCCCTGCTTTTAAATGTTTTATCTCCTAAACCCAAGCCAAGACCAAGAAGATATCAGAACTTGAGAAAAGAGGGAAGTCGATAAATATTTGGGAAATAATATAAAACATTACAGTCCAGGCCAACATGAAGGGACTCTGGCTGACCAAGTTTGCAGAAGATTGCAAGCTGACAGCCATTACTAATTCACCAAGTGATGCAGACATCCTATAGAAAGGCCTCACTGAGAGCAACAACTGGTGTCGAAACCATTGCCTTAAGCTTAATGCCAAAAAATATGTTGTCATCCCCTTTGGGAAAACCTCAGTTCCTATGAATTACCACATGGATAGGAGCCCAATGAACACAGAAGGCATTATAAAAGACATCTGGGGACACAGGTTGACAGCAACCTCTCCTTAGACCGCCACATCACCACTGTGGTCAGAAAGTCCTTCTATGTAGCACATCTCATTACCAAGGGTTTTGCATCCATGAAGAAAGAGGTCATAATCTCTCTCTACTCTTCCCTCATTAGACCAATCATTGAGTATAATATAAGGTCTCATTTGGCATGTACCTCACTAGACACCTGCAACAGCTATAGAGGCCACAAAAGTACCTCACAAAGAGGATCCTAGGCCTTAAACACATGTCCTATATGGACAGACAAAAAACTTTAGCTATTCTCTGTCTCATACTGTCTACTAAGAGGCAATCTCTGCTTGACTTACAAAGCCATGTCTGACCCAGCTTTGTTAGAAAGGCTACATCTAAAGAAATCCAAACCCAGCTGCACCACGCACTCCAGAGACCTAAACCTCATTATCACAATCAACAGAACATGCTGGAGGGACAGTTTCATAACCCAGAGACTGCCAGTGGTCTGGAATAGACTTCCCATACATGTCAAGCAGAGCACCTCATTGGCCCTCTTCAAGAGAGAGCTCTTGATGAGTGGATGGGAAATAGAAAGTTCACCCCAGGGATCACTTCAGTGGCTCTACTCGATAGAGGCACTGGGAATTAACGTCAGGTGGCACGATGCCAGGGTAATTCTGGGCTAGGCTTGTAAAGGCTCCAGGGCCATTAGCCTAGAACACAACTATGAACCTATAAAAGTTCCTCTTGGCATCAAAATTTTTTTTTTGCATGACTAATTCGTCAGAAGATTCAACAGTAACGGACAACTCTGAAACCTGAACGGAAAAGAGTAGCAGCAGAAAGTACAGTTGTGTACACTTACCATAAATGTAGATGGAGTGTATTCACTGTTGCAGTCCTAACCAATGGGTTATCTGGCTCCCTGTAGCCCTCGATCGGCCAGAATTCCAAAGGTAAGTAAATATGACATTGGCTGTCGTCAGTTGTAAAGGATGTCCGATACAAAAGGAGGCAGCTGAGGTCACTTCCTCAGTCTTTCTTGCTGTAACATCAGAGTCCCCAGAAAACAAGGCTTAAGCCAAAGAAAACTTTGGCAAAAAAAAAAAAAAGAAAAACGTTCAGCCTGTACCTTAGGAAAGGAGAACAGGAAAGGACCAAAAAGGGGGAAAGGAGGGAGGGAAACCAGGACTGCAACAGTGAATACACTCTAACATCTACATTTATGGTAAGTGCACACAACTGTACTATGTTCATCGTGTTTCACTGTTGCAGTCCTAACCAATGGGTTGATTACCAAAGCCCAGAGAAAAGGGAGGAAGTACCAACAGAATCAAGGAATGGGGAGAATGTCCTGCAGAACAGCAGTGACAAACCCTCCCTGGCTCTAGAAAACAAAGGCAAATTATAATGCTTTGTGAAGTGTGAACAGAAGACCATGTGGCGGCCTCTAAAATGTCTTTAGTAGGGACACCCCTTAAAAAGGCTGCAGAAGTGGAAGCTGCTCTTGTGGAGTGGGTCCTAACCCCTTGAGGAGGAACTTTGTATTACTTTCTGTTATTCCTTTCATTGCAATGTGCAATCCACTTAGAAATGGTTTGCTTAGAGATAGCTTTGTCCTGAGCTCCAGGAGCAAAACTGACCAATAACTGTGCTGATTTCCAAAGGTCTTTAGTCCTGTCCAGGTAAAACCTGAGCTATCTGTGCACATAAAGGGAATGTAGGATCCTATAACCTCTATTTCGATGATTAGGAAAAAGTAGGAAGGTGTATGAACTGATTAAGAGTCAGGCTAGAAACCACCTTAGGCATAAAAGAGGGACTGGTTCTCAGACAGACACAATCTGCATGGAAAATAAGAAAGGGCTCCACAGCCATCAAAGCTTGCAGCTCCAAAACCCTCCTTGCTGAAGTTATAGCCAAAAGGAAGGCAGTCTTCCAAGAGAGAAACTTGAATTCTGCAGTGGTAGCAAGCTCAAAAGGAGGAAGAGTGAGTTTCTCTAGAACAAAAATTACAGTTTTGTACCTACCATAAATGTAGATGTTCGAGTGCTAATACAGCTGCAGTAATCACAGATGGGTTCTCTGCCGTCAGGCGGGTCCTCGGTCGGCCGAATTCCAAAGTCTAGGTCCGGCGTCGGTTGTCTTCGCTTTCTTTCCTGACGTCAGTGCGACAGGGGTATACAAGACACAGCCGACGCCATATTCTTCAGTCTTTCTTGCCCCAGATGTCTGGTGCCCCCAGAAGGAAGGCAATACATAAATTTATATATATATATATATATATATATAATCTTCAAGCAATGCAATGTAATCAAAAAACAGTAGTTGCAAGCAAATACACCATAGAAGGATAACCCCAAATTAGGTTGTAAGAGGAGGTGTTAGCCACTAGTCCTTTACCAAGAGGGGAAGGAGGGAGGGAAACCTGTACTGCAGCTGTATTAGCACTCGAACATCTACATTTATGGTAGGTACAAAACTGTACTATGTTCATCGTGCATACAGCTGCAGTAATCACAGAAGGGTAGAATCCCAAAGCTACGCACAGGGTGGTAGGCACTAGGTGGAACTGGGATGAGCCAGAATGCCCTGCAACACAGCAGTGGCAAAGCCTGCTCTAGTTTTGGAATATAAAGGCAGGTGGTAGTGTTTTGTGAAGATATGCACAGAACTCCAAGTGGCTGCCTCCAAAATATCTTTGGTAGGAACTCCTCTGAGGAAGGCTGTAGAGGTAGCTGTGGCCCTGGTGGAGTGGGATCTGATGCCTGTAGGGACAGATTTTCCATGATAGGAGTAACAAAACCGTATGCAGTGGCCTATCCATTTTGAAATTGTCTGTTTGGTAACAGGCTTCCCTTGAGCTCCTACAGCAGAGGACACAAAAAGTTGTTCTGATTTCCTGAAAGGCTTTGTTCTGTCCAAATAATAACGTAGCTGTCTACGGATGTCTAAGGAGAGTAGCAGCCTTTCCCCTTTGTTTTGAGAATTGGGGTAAAAGGTAGGCAAGTGTATGGCTTGATTTAAAGCTACCCAGGATACCACTTTAGGCATAAATGATGGGTTGGTTCGAAGGGAAACCCTGTCCTGATGGAAGATGAGAAAGGGCTGCACAGCCATGAGGGCTTGTAGTTCCGAAACCCTACGAGCTGAGGTAATGGCCAGAAGGAAAGCTGTTTTCCAGGACAAATATTGCAAAATCTGTTGAGGCAGCTGGTTCAAACGGAGGCAATGTTAATTTTTCTAAAATGTAATTAAGATCCCAGGCTGGCACTGGTCGTTTCCTTGGTGGTCTTATATTCTTAGCCCCTCTGAGGAACTGTCTTAAGAGTGGGTGAGAGAATAAGGGTGGATCCGTGTTGAATTCTGCAGAAATGGCTGAGGCATGGATTTTTATGGAGGAAAATGAAAGTCCACTGTTCAGCAGCTCAGTTAGATACTGTAGTACCCGAGGCAAATTCAGTTTTCTAGGGTCCTGGCCTTTTTTCTCATTCCAAGAGCAAAACAGTTTCCATTTTGCGGAGTAAGCCTTTCTAGTAGATGGCCTTCTGGCCTCCAAAATGACATCCTGCACCTCTTTGGGGAGTAGGGTCTGTTGTGGTGTTAAGGAATTTTCCATGCAGCGAGACTGAGTGTTTTCAGCTGGCTGTGAAGAGTTTTGTAGCTGTGCTGAGTCAACAGAAGAGGCATCAGAGGTAGGGGCCAGGGAGGAGTATGTGTTAGGCTGGAGTGGGTACCAGTGTTGTCTTGGCCAGTCTGGAGCAATCAGTATCATCTTCGGTCTGTCTGCTCTTGCTTTCAAGAGCACCTTGGGCAGGAGAGGCAGAGGTGGGAAAGCGTAAACTGTCCATGCTGTCCAACTGAATGAAAGGGCGTCCACTCTCCAGGCCTTTGGATGAAAGGTCCTTGAACAAAACTTTTCCAATTGATGATTCCTGTGGGAGGAGAAGAGATCTATGTCTGGCCTCCCCCACGCTTGGATTATCTTTGTAAACACTTGAGGATGCAACTTCCATTCGTGTGGATCTGTCATATTTCTGCTTAGATCATCTGCCAGTGTGTTTTCCAAACCTGGCAAGTACTGTGCTTGAAGTTCGATTTGCCATTCCAGAGCCAAGTTCCAAAGTGTCATGGCTAGTCTGCACAGGGGGTATGAATGTGTTCCTCCTTGTTTGTTTATGTACCACATTACTGTGGTGTTGTCTGTTCTTATCAATAATTGTCCTGGATGCAGGAGGTCCTTGAAAGCTGTAATTGCATTTATCACTGCTAGCATTTCTTTTTGATTGATGTGAAGGTGCTTTTCCTTTTGGGACCATTTGCCCTGAATGCACCTGTCTGTTATGTGCGCCCCCCAGGCACAATCTGAGGCATCTGTTGTGATGACTTGATTTGCTTGAGGCTTGCAGAATGGGAGACCTGTGTTTGTTTGACATGCTTGGGCCCACCATAGAAATTCCTTTTGCAAACATGGAATTATTGGTATTATTGTTTCCAAACTGTGGCTGTGTTGAGACCATAGGTTTTTTAGGTACCATTGAAGTTTCCTCATATGCAACTTTGCACATGGGACTAAAAGAATGCAAGATGCCATGAAGCCCAGAGCCTGCAGGATTTTCCTTGCAGTAAGCCTGGTACAATTTGCTAGTATTTTGAAGTACTGAGTTAGTTGCCCCTGTTTTTCTGGCGTAAGATAGGCCATCTGGGTGTTTGTGTCCAAGTTGGCACCCAGGAAAGTTATTTTTCTGAGATGGTGTTAGCCTGGATTTCTCTTTGTTGATTGTGTATCCCAGAGAATTCAGTAACCGTGTTGCATAAGCCAGATGATCCAGAAGTATGTGCTTGCTGTCCGCTTGGATCAGGCAGTCATCCAAATAAGGGTAAATTTGTATCCATTGAAGTCTGCAGTAGGCAATTACTGATGCCAGGCATTTTGTGAATACTCTGAACGCAGTAGATAAGCCAAAGGGAAATGCAGAGAATTGATAGTGGATTTAACCTGCAAGAAATCTGAGGCATCTTCTGCAGCTTTGTCTGATTGGGACATGCAGGTATGCCTCCTTGAGGTCCAATGTTACCAGCAAAATCTCCTTGCCCAGCATGGGAAGAAGCTGCTGTAATGTGAGCATCTTGAATTTTGGTACGAGTAAGAATGTGTTTAGGATGGATAGGTCCAAAATGGGTCTCCAGTCGGTTCCTTTCCTTGGTACCAGAAATAGCCTGGAATAAAAACCTTGGCCTAGTTCGTGAGTAGGTACCTCTTGAATAGCTTTCATGTCTATGAGCTTTGAAATTTGTAGTTGCGCCTCTGCCCTTTGATTGTGTGGCAGGTTTGGCATGCCTCTCATTTTTGGAAGAGTGTGAAAATGAGATCTGTAGCCTCTGTCTAGAACGTCCAGGATCTATTTGTCTGTTGTGACAATATGCCACTTTCTTGTAAATACTGCCAGCTTTCCTCCCAAGGGTGCTGCCAGCTGAGATTTGCTTGGTATGGAAAGGAGGAAGTCATTGGGTTTGTTTCCTATATTGTTGTGCACTGTCTTCGCCACCTCTTGGTGCTGGAGTTTGCCATTGCCTGCCTCTATATGATCCTTGTGATTGTCCTCTGCCCCTTGTGCGCCTGTATCTACCTCTTTGGGGCTTGTCCGTGGCTGGAAAGGACCAGCTTTTAGAAGGCCAATTTCTGCTAAAACGTGGTGGTTGAACCTGTAGAAAAGCTTTGACAGATTGCATAGATTTGGCTTTTTCTTCCATTTTCCGTAGTATCTCCTCAGCATTAGTACCAAATAGCACATCCTTTTGTAAAGGATCATCTAGTAGTTTAGCTTTCACATGATCAGGCAAGATTTGTTCCCTAAGCCATGCATGTCTACGAATGACTGATCCTGTAACAGCAGCTCTACTTGAGGCCTCTAGGGCATCATAGCCACATTGTAAGGTGTGTTTACCCACTTGTTCTGCACTATGCATCATATCCTGCAACTCCTTCAAATCTGGTTGTTCAGGTTGAGACATTTTATTTCTTAATTGTAATAACAGAAACTGCTGATATTTAAGCATATGAAACTGACAATTTAAGGCCCTCATGGCTAGGGTGGCCGAGGTATACACCTTTTTTCCCCACCTTTCTAAGGATCTTGACTCTCTTTCGGAAGGTAGTGGGATTCTTAGCAGTAGAGGCCTTCATTCCCTTGGGGCCTTGAGAAATGGTTTCAGGGTCAGCATTATGGCTTTTGTACAGAAATTGGTGAGAGTTAGGAACTCTGTAGTACCTATCAGGCTTGACTGGGGCAGGAGGCAGGGAATCCGGATTAAGGCAAGCCTCCGAATAAACATCATCAAGTATGTCCAAGACAGGAGGTATCGCCAGAGGTCTGTGTTGACGTAACAAAAGAAATTTCCTAAGTCTTTTCTTGGAATCAGAAAAGTCTTGGCCTTCCCAATGGAAGTGTTCCCTCAAGGTGTGCAAGGTTTCCCCAAAAGAAAAATCCTCAGGAGGAGATACAGAAGGAATGGACTGCTCTGCATCAGAATCTTCAAAAGGGGAGTAAGAGTGTTCCTCTACATCAGAATGATCTGAAAAAATGGAGCCCTGATCAGAAGAGGGAGAATCTTCCTCCACTCTGGGTCTCTTGTCTGGAGGGGGTTGGGAACCCCTGATAAGAGTAATTA
The DNA here is from genome assembly GCF_019279795.1 of Protopterus annectens. Classification (NCBI taxonomy): domain Eukaryota; kingdom Metazoa; phylum Chordata; order Ceratodontiformes; family Protopteridae; genus Protopterus; species Protopterus annectens. The sequence continues at coordinate 51,788,985 of NC_056725.1, forward strand.
AATCCTTAGCCATTTTAAGCATCTGCTTTTTAGGCATGGGGCCTGGAAATGGGCCCTGTGCAACAGGCCTCTTGGGATGTCTGGCTGATTTGGACTTAGTAAAAGCCTTAATGGAAAAGGAAGATTAGGGTCTAAAGACACCAAGGGTGGAAGTGGACCTGTCCACATTAGGAGGCTCAACGCTCACAGTGGCTTCGGTGGTTGTAGTCTGGGTATGGGCAGAGATACCTGCGGTCTTGGTTACAGAAGACCCCACCAAAGAAGTGTCGTCGGTAGTCAGGGACTGCATAGGTGTCTCGCTGAGAACCGGACCATGTGTAGCCGGTTTTGGCGTGGTGTCGGTGGGGACCTCGCGTGTCGGTCCTTGTCCTTGCGTTTTTTGGACAAAACGGTAGTCGGAGTCTCCGACATTTTATAATCAAAGGCTTTACCAAAAAAGTGTTGGGCGAACTCCGCCCGACGCTTAATAGTGCGTTTATTGAAAGTAGCGCAAAAGCGACAGCCCGAGATGTCGTGGTCTGGGCCTAAACAAGGTGTACAGAGGGAATGGAAATCCTTATGCGGTATTTGCTTCCCACAAGAAATAAAATTGTTAACTTTTTCTGATATCTGTCTAAGGCAAGAAAAGTTTCCCCAACGGGGTACTTAGCTTTAATGAAGACTTCGGTTTCCAATTTTTCATAAATTCAGGAGCTGGCCGACTGGCACTTGCGAACTGCTTCTGCTTCGGGCACCACGTGGCAAAAAAGACTGAAGAATATGGCGTCGGCTATGTCTTATATACCCCTGTCGCACTGACGTCAGGAAAGAAAGCGACGACAACCGACGCCGGACCTAGACTTTGAAATTCGGCCGACCGAGGACCCGCCTGACGGCAGAAAACCCATCTGTGATTACTGCAGCTGTATGCACGATGAACATTTAAGATCCCAGGCTGGAGTAGGTGCCCTTCTGGGAGGTTTTAAATTGCAATCAACTCTGAAAAACATTTTCATCAGGGGATGAGAGAAAATGGGTTGCTCAAAAGAAAAAGGAGCAGAAATGGCTGAAGCATGGATCTTCATAGAGGAAAAAGAAAGACCACCCTGAAGCAAATCAGCCAAGTATTCCAGGATCAGAGGAAGAATAGGCTGAGAAGAAGATTCCCCTCTAGCCTGCATCCAGTGAGAGAATCTTTCCCATTTGCCAGCGTAGGACTTCCTAGTGCTAGTACATTGACCACCTGCTGTGAAAGGGAAGAAGAAATGGATGAATTTATACAATCAGCCATGCTGCCAAATGGAGAGAATGAAGATGAGGATGTAGAATGCTTCCCCCTTCCTGAACCAAAAGATCTGGTTTCAGAGGAAGACACCAAGGAGGAAATTGGGAGAGACTGTGAAGCAGTGGATACCAATGCTGTCTGGGCCAGTCTGGAGCTATGAGAATAGTCCTTGGTCTTTCGTCCCTTATCTTCAATAATACTCTGGGAAGAGGAGGGAAGGCATCAACTGGCAGAAGCGTCCAAAGGAAGGACAGAGCATCCACTCTCCAGGCCTTGCTGTGATGCTGTCTGGTGTAAAAAAGTGGTGGAAGGTGGTTGTCTGAGGAGGAGAAAAGATCCACCTAAGGAGTGCCCCAACGTTGAATGATGCTGTAAAAGACTGCTCTGTTCAGCTGCCAGTCATGTGGATCCAGGGTCTGTCTGCTCAACTGGTCTGCAAAAACAATGAGTCTCCCAAGATGCAGGGCCAAGGATGCTGCTATGGACCAGAGAATCATGCTCTGTCTGCACAGGGGATTAAAATGAGTCCCTCCCTGTTTGTTGATGTACCACGAGACTGTGGTGTTGTCCGTCCTGATGAGCAGAATTCCTGTTGAAAGAAGATGCCTGAAAGCTAGTAAGGCTTGCTGAACTGCCATTAACTCCTTTAGGTTTATGTGCAGGTGCATCTGCTGGGCATTCCAACATCCCTGTATGCATCTGCCATCCAGGTGAGCTCCCCAGGTGTAATCCGATGAGTCTGTGGTAAGTACTTGAATGGCAGGAGGTGGCGAAAAGGCATGCCTTTGTTTTGTAAACAGGCTTTCGCCCAGCATAGAAACTCTGTCTGTAGACATGGAAGCAGAGGAATTACCATATCCAGGTCCTGTGTGCGTTGACACCAAAGATTCTTGAGGTACCACTGCAATTTCCTCATATGCAGTCTTGCATATGGAATCATGAGAATGCAAGAGGCCATGTATCCCAGAGCTTACAGGTATTTCCTTGCAGAGAGCTGGGACAGGTTTGTCAAATCCTTGAAGTAAATTGGAAGAGTTGCCTGCTTCTCCTGGGTAATATAGATCATCTGGGAGGCTGTGTTCAGACTGGCTCCTGGGAATGTTATCTCTTGAATGGCGCCATTTTTGATTTTTCCATGTTGAGAGTGTAACCCAGAGAGAAGAGAGGAGAGTCTTTACAAATTCCAGATCCTTTAACAGCTGTTCTTGAGAATTTGCTTGAATTAGACAGTCGTCCAAGTATGGATAAATCTGAATTTTCTTCTGCCCTCAAAAAGCAATGACTGGAGCTAGGCACTTCATGAAAACTCTGGCAGCAGTTGACAAGTCAAAGGGCAGTGCAGAGAATTGGTAATGTTGTTTGCTCACTCTGAAACGAAGGTATTGCCTGCAACTTTCCCTGATGGGGATGTGCAGATAAGCTTCTTTGAGATCCAAAGTTACTAGCTAGGAGTCCTTGTCTAACATTGGTAGCAACTGACGCAGAGCGAGTATTCTGAACTTTGGAATTACCAACAAAGAGTTCAGAATGGATAGATCTAGGATAAAATGCCAGGTGCCTTCTTTTTTTGGAACTATGAAAAGTCTGGAATAGAAGCCCTGGCCTTCTTGCTGAGCAGGAACTGATTCTATTGCCCCCCAGATGTAACCGACAAAACTTGCTTTTCTACTTCTGCCCTTTGGTTTAGAGGAGTGTCCGGGAATCCTTTGGGAACCGGAAAGGTGTGGAAAGAAAACCTGTGACCTAGGGATACAGTTCTGGAGTACCCATTTGTCGTCTGTGATGGTGGCCTAGACATTTGCAAAAAAAAGGCCAACCTTCCCCCTGAAGGATTCTCCAGGCAAGCAGGAACAGGCAGAAGTTGGGCAGAGTCATTGCGAATGTTTGGATTGAGATGTAGGCTTACAATTGCCCGCCTTGGAAGTGGAAGCATGCCAACGCTTAGACTTTTGAGGGGTAGCCACCTGCCCCCTAGAAGATTTAGAATTGCTCTCTAGTCCTAGAGCGGTTCTGTCTGCTGGTATCAGGAAACATCCAACTCTTAGAAGGGTAATTCCTGCTGAAACGATAAAGTAGTACAGAAAGTCTTAACTGTTTGCATAGACTTGGCCTTATCCTCCATCTTTTTGAGCACTTCCTCTGCTTTGCTGCCAAAAAGACTGTCCTTATGTAAAGGTACATCTAAAACCTTAGACTTGACAGGCTCTGGAAGGGGCTGCTCCCTGAGCCAAGCATGCCTTCTGAGAACACATCCAGTAGCTGTAACCCTGCAGGAGGCTTCTAGAATGTCAAAACCACAATGCAAAGAATGTTTACTGACAAGACTGGCAGAATTCAGCAAATCCTGCATATCCTTACTCTGCCAAAACAGGCACACTTGCAATCTTTGACTTAATAGCCTCCAAGGTGTGCTGCTGATACTTAAGCATATGAAAAAGGCCATTAGTAGACCTAATAGCAAGAGTGGCAGAGGTATAAACTTTTTTACCCCACCTATCTAGGTTCCTAGATTCCCTGTCGGAAGGAACAGGATTCTTGATAACAGTGGCCTTAACTCCTTTAGGCCCTTGAGAAATGACCTCTGGGTCAGCTGAGGTTCAGTTAGCAGATTCCTAACAAAAATCAAATGAGAATCAGGGACTCTATAGTACCAGTCAGGTTTCCTGGGAGTAGGAGGAACTGAATTTGGAGTCTAGGAATTTTCCAGAAAAACATAATCAACCACCTCCAACAATGAAGGAATAGCCAGAAGCTTAAGCAGAGGCAAATCCAAAAACTCCCTGATCCTTCTCTAAAATTGGGGATAATCCTGACTTTCCCCATTTAAAATGCTCTCTGAGCGTATTCAAAGTATCACCAAAAGAAAAATCCTCTGCAGGAGAAACAGAAGGAATGGATTCCTCTGCATCTGAATCATCAAAAGAAGAAAAAAACCTGAGAAACTTCCTCTTCATCAGCAGAAATGCTAAAAGTATCAGAACCTGAATAAGACAAAGCCTCAGGAGAGACATCCCTACCTCTTTTTGAAGGAGGCGGCTGTGAACCCCCTAAAGAGAGTCAAAAGGTCAGCCGCCATTTTAACCATTTGAGAATGAGGGGAACGAGAGGAAACTGGAGCCTGCTTCTTCACAGGCTTATGACTGGAAGATTTACCTGCAAGTCTGAAGGACTCGGGAGGCTTGGCAACCAATGAAGTAGTGGCAGAGGTTGCTGGTATGAGCTTGCTGTCCCAATGAAGAACAGAGGCCTCAGACACCGAAGTCAGCTTATCGGCTCCGGATCCAGCTGAAGAAGCAACAGACAGAAGGTCCGAAGACAAAATGGAAGCCAGAGGCCTGAGGGACTCTGAAATGGTCTCAAACGAGGCCTGTGGTTGTAAATCCGCAGACTGCAGGAGCTGCAAAGGCACATCACTGGCTACCGCAAGACTGACGTCAACTTAACATCCTTTGAAGACTTGACCTTCTGAAGCCTGTCGCGGTCCTTATCCTTATGCTTCTTAGGGATATCTGAAGCCTGAAGACTAGCGGACGCCATACCGACAAACTTAGGCCACACTCCAAAATGCTTAGCTAAGAGCTTAGCCCGATGAATAGTAAGCAGATTAAAGGAAGCACAGAGGTCACAATTAAGAAACGTTGTGGTGAAGGCCTAAACAAATGCAATAAGAATGAAAATCTCTATGGGGAATCTGCTTTCCACAGGTAAAACAATTACTGACTTTTTCTGACATTCGTTAAGGCAAGAAAAGAGGATCCCCAACGGGGTTACTTAGCTGTAGTTGACTTCAACTTTGTAGTCAGAAACCAAAAAGGTAAACTGCCGACCGGCACTAGTGCAAAAATGCTTCTGCTTCGGGCTCCGCGGCAAGGAAGACTGAGGAAGTGACCTCGGCTGCCTCCTTTTGTACTGGACATCGTGACATCCTTTACAACCGACGACAGCAGATTTCATATTTACTTACCTTTGGTATTCTGGCAGATCGAGGGCTACCGGGAGCCGATGACCCTTTAGTTAGGACTGCAACAGTAAACATGATGAACATCATGAGGAATCCTATATCCTGGACATATTCTCAACCGGAACAGAAAGAAATGCCCCATCACTATCAGTCCGATCACATCTAATGTTTGTTTTTCTTGTCTTTCTCATGCTTGCTGCCGTCTTTGCTAAGTTTAGGAAAACCACAACGTTCAGGTTCAGGCTTTGGGGTTCAAAGGATGAATCGAGTGATGGATCTCAGAGTCAGAACTCCTTTGGGGTTAGATATGGAGGTAGCTTTCAAGCACTGTAACAAATAGTTTGTCATATCACAGCCATGAGTTTTAAAAGATTTACAAGTACATTTTTCATTAATATGTGCTTCCCTCCCAAGAACACTTAATGACTGCTGATCTTGTGGCTTCTTCTACAAAGCCTGATTTTTCATGATTGAGAGCCTGAATAAAAAATACTAACAATAAAAATTTGCAAGCAATTTTTACAGGTTTGTAACCAGAAAAAAAAACTGCGTACTTTCCAACTACCAACACTGAAATATCAAACATGATCTTAAAATGTTTTCTACACAGTAATTTACATGTGGGTGCAATGTACAGATGTAGCATACATTTACAGACGCACAAAAAAATGCATCCCTTCCCTCTTGTACCTCTTAAAATCTCCAACAAAATAATCTATTTCATTCTTCAAATGTTCTCTTCTTTATATTTACATTTACTTTCTTTCCTTCTCCCAACTATAAAATTTCCCACATTTTACCACGTCTGCAAGTCTTCATAACGCAACTTACTGTCCCTCCACTCTAATTACAGTTAAAAGTCCCCTAGCACTATTATATACATGTTAACTATTTTATACACATTCTCCCCATACATTACATCACAAAGCACACATCTTCCAGATGCAACTACAGTAACATCTACCTGCATCAGTTATTGAGCCAAATAATATTTCTGTGCTTGAAGAGCACTCCTTTCCACAGCTCTACATAAAATTTTCCTTACCGATAACTTTTCCATCTGTTCTTTTTGTACCTTATCTAACGGTCTAGTATGCTTTAAACATACTGTATCAGCTTTTTGCTCATTACATTTTCACCACAATTAAATGGCTTTGTTCATTATTTATGCTATTAGCATTTTTTGCAACATAGAAGCTATCCATTCCATTCTTTGCAACTTTATTTTGCTGTAAAAAAGCAAACAAAAAAGATTTTATTCATATTTTGCATTTGCACATTACTCTGCTTCTCTGTACTTTCTTCACTATTTATATATATATATATATATATATATATATATATATATATATATATATATATATATATATATACACACACACACACACACACACACACACACCAGTTTAACTTTCACTCTCCCATTTCATTGTGCCCCTCCTCATGCAACACACCCACATTGTTATCAAAGAAACATTTTCTTGAGCAATAATTTCCCCAGTCCAACAGCTGTTTCATTAAAAGTACAGAAATAATTCAGATAAACCAAACTGTCTTCTGCCCCCACTTTTTCTGCAAATCATTTTAGAGTGGTGTCTAGTTTCCTCACTGTGTGCATCTTTTTTTAAAGCAAACTAGTATTAAATTATAAGGACCACAGAAATTTGCTCCCAATATTTTACCATAGTTTTATTTCCATTTAACAAAACAACACTATATAAATGTTGCATTCTGCTACCAATTACATCCAAATTAACACATTTCCCACTCCCCATTCCTTTTTGGCATTTACTTCTCTGAAGTCAAGGCAAATGTTCACTGCCTCTGCATAACTAAATATGCAGATGATTGTTAATTACAATCAGTCGTTCTCCAGGAAGACCCAACACAAACAAATAACTGGTGCCAGGGCCATGGACTAAAAATAAATGCCAAGAAATGCATAACAGTATCCTTCAGGAAGTGAGCCACCTCTGTTAATTACCATATTGACAATGTATCCCTCAGAGTTGACCAGTAGTCAGGGATTTGGGGGGACACAGTAATCTAGCATTTGGCTATCACAGGTCTACAGTACTAAGGAAATCATTTTACGCTGTAAAATTTACAAACAAAAGGTACGTCATCCAGGTGTAAGAAGTCATTATTTCACTGTATTCTGTATTCATCAGACCTATCACGGAGTACAGTGCCTCCTCGGTACGCACACTCGGTATGTACCTGAGCAGGTATATCCAACAACTGGAATGTCCACAGAGGTTCTTCACTAAAAGAATACAGGGTATAAGTAACATCTCCTATGTAGACCTCACAGACCTCAAGGCCCTATCCTGCAATCTGTTTCCTACAGGCTGTTGAGGGGACATCTATGCCTGGCACACAAGGCATTGTCATACCCCACTCTGATGGACCGCCTGCATATCCACAAAACAAACAGCACAAGAATTACCCATTTTAAAGCCTTAAACCTTGCCTGTGATATAATTAGGACCCGCTGGACAGACAAATATGTTTCCCAGAGGCTACCCATTCTCTGAAACAGGCTCATTAACCAAGCGAAGCAGAGTTCCTCCCTAACCCAATTCAAGTGTAACTTGGACAACTGGATGGGGAACAGGAACTTCATCCCTGGTTTGACAACAAGGTCTCTAATGGACACAGGCAGCCTGTAAATGGTTCCTCTCCCTTGCCCCTTCTTGCAAATGGTTCATCTCCCAGGCCCCCTGTTTACACTTATCAAGGGTACCAGAACTTGTTAGAAGTTTGGGATGCATGGCTAGACTTAAGACATCTACGGTTGTTAGTTTAGTAAACACCTATTAAAACAGAGGATATGTGGTGATCAAAGTACAGTTTATTGCTGACACGGGCTCCCAGACCTCTAACTACAGGATCTATTTTCAGGGGTGTGCTGTCAATATGATAGTTACAAGAGCAGTTATGCTCACCTACAGATAAATACACTTCTTGGCATTTATTTTTAGTTCATGGTTTTGATACCAGCCTACTTGTTTGAGACAGGCACACTTGGAGAATCCTGGTATTCTCTAGGGAGTTTACAGTCATCAGCAAAATGGTCATCCACAAATTCTTAAAATTAGCTTTGACTATGAAGAAGTAAATGCCAAAGAGACATGGTGCAAGGATTGAAACCTGGGGTGCACTGCTAGAGGATAGTTTTTTTTTTTTTGGAGGAGGAGGTTAAAATGCCAGCCATAACTTGCTCTACTTGGGAGTCTTTGACACAATGCCTTATGAAATACTTCCAAGAAGGCCAGAAAAAGCAGCCGTGAAGTCTTACACAGTAAACTAGTTCAGAAGTTACTTACTGCCATGCTCCCAGAGTGTAAAACAGAACGGAAGAGTATGTATCATGATATCAATTAAAGCGGAGGTACTACAAAGATCAAGTCTAGGCCCACTACCATTAAACATACTTGTCAGTGAAATGCATAAAATTTGCAACAACTTTACAACAAGCTAATGGCTCATCGCTTTTGTGCGCTGCACCCACATTAACAGAACCGAGCACAACAAACAACAATCCTTTAACAATCCTTTAACAATTTACAGAAATGGTTGTATCAATCCATTGTTGTTGTGTCTTTCGGCTTTTCCCTGTTAGAGGTCGCCACAGCGGAACTCCGGTCTGCTAATGATTGGCAGGAGATTTTTACGTGCCGAGTTGCCGTCCCTGCCACACAACCTTCAACGAAGGTACGCCCATTCGCGCACGTCTCCACACAGAAGACGCTCTAGCTGAGAATCGAATAGGACAATGTCTTACTGTGAGGCGACAATGCTACCGCAGCACCACCACCGCAGTCTGTGCATCAATCCCATGTACAACTTAATATTGGAAAACTAAGTTATACCATATGCTAGCAAATGTGCACATAAAAATAATGCTACCATTAAACATTACATTCTTATGCAACACCCCAATTGTGCAGGCATCACAAATAAAAATAGTAGTTATCACTGAACAAAAACTCGGACTGCCATGCAGATTACGTTGTAAGACACGCCAACAATTAGGAATGCTAGATAAAACAAAGCAGTACCACTGTGAGGCATCCCTCCTAGCTAAAGATCATACCTGCATCAAGCCTGTTTATATGCATCTCCTATTTTACTACCATTCAAAAATCAAAGAAAAACTAAACTAGAACAAGGTTATCATAAATCTGCCAGACAGAACTCACCACTGTAAAGTATTAATGAAACCACAGCAGCAACAAACACATAATGCTCCAACTTAATCTTATTTAAAAATGGAGCATAACATTATATACAAACCAAGTGCCTATCTTATTAAAATCCACAACCCAAAAGCCAGCTGAAAGACCTCAAAATCAAAACCATCTAGTTCTAGAAAAAAATTTACAATCACTTTGGTGACCATTTTATGTAAATCCATTCATCCACAACCCCTTTTCCCCATATTTGCACATGGGGTCAGGGTGTCACTTGGGCACCCAGGTCGATAGTAAACTGACTTCTGACCACCATATTGCCTCTGCTGTATGGAAAGCTTTCTACATGGCCCACCTCATTAGTAAGGGTATCTCATCCAAGGACAAAGTGGTCATAACATCCCTGTATTCTTCCCTTACAAGACCCATTATAGAGTACAATGCCTGTTTTGGCATGTATCTCACAAACCATATGCAGCATCTGGAGAGACCACAGAGGTTCATCACCAAGAGAATCCAGGGCGTCAAACATCTACCCCACACAGATAGGCTAAAGGCCCTGTCCCTCTATTCAGTCTCCTACAGTCTCCTCAGAAGTGACCTCTGTCTGGCATACAAAGCAATTTCAGACCTGTCTTGATAGGACTGTTGCAAATGTGCAAGTCAAGCTCCACTCGAGTAACCCACACTCACGATGTCAACCTGATCTGTCACATCAACAGGACTTGTTGGCGGGACAGATTTGTGTCCCAGAGACTCCCTCTTCCGTGGAATAGACTCTTGCTCCACAGCGCAACCTAGATAAAGTACAGTTTTGTACCTACCATAAATGTAGATGTTCGAGGATCCACATTGCTGCAGTCCTAACTATTGGGTAGTCCGCTGTCCAGTCGGCCCGAATACCAGAGTATATGGCTGACGTCGGTCAGGGCGCATTAGACTGGCGTCAGTGCGTCAGGGTACTGCGCATGACCGACGCCATATCCTCAGTCTTTTCTTGCCCCAGATGTCAGAAGACCCTAAAAGACAAGGCCCAATATACCTGCACCAAAAATATGTACAATATATACAAATATATACAGAAATATCAGCATATAACCTCACCTACACAACCACCCCTAAACACAGAGGGAGGAGGGAGGGAGAATTGGACTGCAGCAATGTGGATCCTCGAACATCTACATTTATGGTAGGTACAAAACTGTACTATGTTCTTCATTCCACATTGCTGCAGTCCTAACTATTGGGTAGAATCCCAAAGCAGAGGTAAGGGAGGCTGGCAAATCATAAAGAAGCAGGAGCTGACAACATGCCTTGCAAAATAGCTGTGGCAAAACCAGCCCTAGACTTAGAGTAGAGAGGAAGGTGATAATGCTTAGAGAAAGTATGCACTGAACTCCAAGTAGCTGCCTCCAAAATATCCTTAGTTGCCACCCCCCTTAGAAATGCTGAAGTGGCAGTAGCCCTAGTGGAATGAGGCCTAATCCCAGCTGGAATCTCCTTGCAATGATGGGAATAACAAAATGCAATGCAAAACCCAATCCACCTAGAAATAGTTTGTTTTGACACAGGCTTGCCCTAACTCAAAGCAAAAGAAACAAACAACTGCTGAGACTGCCTGAAATCCTTAGTCCTGCTTAAATAATAACGCAATTGCCTGTGTACATCTAAAGTGTGCAAAATCTTTTCCCCTTTATTTTGGGGTCTGCATAAAAGTAGGCAAATGAATAGTTTGGTTTAAAGCCACACTAGAAACCACCTTAGGCATAAAGGAAGGATTAGTAATGAATGATACCCTATCCTTATGGAAAATCAAAAGGGCTCTACTGCCATAAGGGCCTGCAACTCAGACACCCTTCTTGCAGAAGTAATAGCCAACAGAAAAGCAGTCTTCCATGACAAGTATTTCAATTCAGCAGTAGCCGCGAGCTCAAAGTTGTAGAGTAAGTTTTCCAACACAAAATTGAGATCCCAAGCAGGAGTAGGAGCTCTACTGGGGTCTTATATTCTTTGCCCCTCTAAGAAACTGCTTGAACAAAGGATGCGAAAACAATGGTGGGTCACAATCATAGTGAGCTGAAATTGCTGCAGCATGAATCTTAATGGAAGAGAAGGACAAACCTTTGTCCAATAACTCAGTAAGATATTGAAGAGCCACACTCAAATTAGGCTCAGAAATCTCCAAATTCTTTGCTGTACTCCAAAAATAAAACCTCTTCCATTTTCTCACACTTTCCTTGTACTAGGTCTTATAGCTTCCATAATCACATTTAAAACTTGTTGAGGAAGTTGAGACCTGCTGTGTTTCAACACAGAATATGCCAGGCTGTTAGATGAAGAGAGTGAAGCTTGACATTGAGCAGATGACCGTCCTTCTGAGATAACAGATGTGGAATCAAAGGTAAAGGCCATGGAGGCTTCCTTACCAGACTCCTCAGTAGTGGGTACCAGTGTTGCCGAGGCCAATCTGGAGCTATTAAAATCATCCTTGGCTTGTCTTGTCTGACCTTTAAGAGCACCTTTGGAAGAAGAGGCAGAGGTGGAAAGGCATACACATGAAGATTTTTCCAACTGAAAGAAAGAGCATCCACTTTCCAAGCTGTGTGATGAAACCCCTTTGTGCAAAACTTTGGCAGCTGGTGGTTTAGTGGAGAAGCGAACAGATCTATGTCTGGAGTTCCCCATGACACTGTCAATTGCTGAAATACATGAAGATCCAGTTTCCACTCATGGGGATCCATGATTTGTCTGCTTAACACATCTGCTAAAGAGTTCTGTGCTCCCGGCAGAAACCTTGCCTGAAGAGTTAGTTGCAAGCTGAGCGCAGTCTCCCATAAAATCATTGCTTGCCTGCATAGAGGATAAGAATGTGTTCCCCCTTGTTTGTTGATGTACCACATGACAGTTGTGTTGTCTGTTAGAATCAACACCTGCCCTGGAAGAAGTAACTCCTTGAAAGCCATTAATGCAAACTGGACTGCTAACATCTCCTTCATGTTGATATGTAGATGCTGTAGTCTGGCAGGCCACTTGTCTTGTATCCACTTTCCATTTAGATGAGCTCCCAAGCAATGTCCGAGGCATCTGTCGTTAAAATCTGACTTCTGGCCGGGTCACAGAGAGTCCCTTGTTTAGGTGACATTCCTGAGCCCACCACAAAAATTCTTTTTGAAGGCAAGGTATTATTTGAATGACAGTGTCCAAATCCTGGCAGTGCTGTGTCCATACATTTTTGAGATACCATTGCAGCTTCCTCATATGCAGTTTGGCATTGGGAAGCACCAGAATACAAGATGCCATGAACCCTAAGGCTTGAAGGACTGTCCTTGCAGTCAGCACGGACTGATGAGATAGATGATGGAAGTAAAGGGATAGACTCTTTTGTTTGTCCGGGGTTAGAAAGGCCATCTGGGCTGCTGTATTCAGTCTCACACCCAGAAAGCACATGTCTTGAGAGGGTACTAGACTGGACTTTATTTCGTTCACAGAATACCCTAGGCATCTTAGCACTGCTATGACATATTCCAGATGCTGTAGAAGGTCTTCCTTTTCTTGAGCCAGAATTAGGCAGTCGTCCAAGTAAGGATAGATTTGAATTCCTTGAAGCCTGAAGTAAGCTATCACTGGAGCCAGAACCTTTGTGAATACTCTGGGCGCAGTAGATAAGCCAAAGGGCAATGCAGAGAACTGATAATGAGAATTTCCAGCTCGAAATCGCAGATACTTCCTGCAACTTAGCCTGATAGGCACATGAAGGTAAGCTTCCTTGAGATCTAAAGTTACCATCCAGTGATCTTTGCCCAGCAGAGGTAAAAGCTGTTGTAACGTCAACATCTTGAGCTTGGGAATGTCCAGAAAAGTGTTGAGGAGAGATAAATCAAAATTGGTCTCCACGTGTTCCCCTTCTTTGGTACTAGGAACAGGCGAGAATAAAATCCTAGGCCCCTTTCTGATACAGGGACTGGCTGAATGGCCCCCATCTGGAGTAACTGAGAAACTTGCTTGTGAGCCTCTTTTCTTTGTGGAGGAGGAACGTCTGGCATGCCTTTGAAAGGGGCATTGTATGGAAATAAAATCTGTAACCGTGGTGAATGATATCCAACACCCATTTGTCTTGAGTAATTAAATCCCAATTTTCTTTGAAAAGAGACAGTCTTCCTCCCAAAGGAGCTGCCAGGCGAGAATCTACTGGCAGCTGAAAAGACAGGTCATTGGGTCTGTTCTAAAGGACTGACCCCTGCCCTCACCAGAAGTCTGAGCAGGTGAACTCCTGGTCTAGGCCTAAAAGAACCTTGAGCTCGGCCCCTAGCACGTGTAGACCTAAGCCTAGACTGGGGATCATGAGCAGGATATGGCCGTCCCTTGGTAGGCCAATTTCTACTAAACTTCGTGGCTGCACCTGCAAAAATCTTTAACAGTTTGCATAGACTTAGCTTTGTCCTCCATTTTCTTTAAAACTGCTTCCACAGGCGAACCAAACAACACATCAGACTGTAAAGGAGCATCCAAAATCCTTGTCTTAACATGCTCAGCTAAATTCTGATCCCTCAACCAGGCATGCCTGCGAAGAACAGAACTAGTGGCAGCCACCCTCGAGGAGGCCTGTACAGCATCAAAACCACATTGCAAAGAATGCTTACCCACTTGTTCAGACACATGAACTAAATCCAGCAACTCTTTACACTCAATACCTTCCGCCAAAGCATCCACCTTAGATTTCAGTTGTGAAAGGAGATAATTTTGATATTTTAGCATGTGAAACTGACAATTCAACGCCCTCATGGCTAAAGTGGAGGAAGTATACACTTTCTTTCCCCATCTATCCAAAGCCCTTGCCTCTTTATCAGTGGGAACAGGGTTTTTAACCACAGAGGCCTTAACACCTTAAGGTCCCTGAGAAACAGTTTCTGGGTCTGCCCTAGGACTCTTAAAAAGATACTTATGAGCTTCAGGCACCCTATAGTACCTATCAGGTTTAACAGGAGCAGGAGGCAAAGAATCAGGGTTCAGGGAAGCCTCTGCAAAAACATCTTCCACCACATTCAACACAGGAGGTATAGCTAGGGCCCTATGCTGGGGTAGAAACAAGAATTCCCTAAGCCTTTTCCTGGAATCAGAGTAATCCTGGCCTTCCCATTTAAAGTGCTCCCTCATGGAATGTAGAGTCTCTGAAAATGAGAAATCCTCAGGAGGAGAAGCTGTAGGAGTGGAATCATCCACATCAGAATCAGAATAAGGAGGGAACTCCTGCAAATCTTCCGCAGAAGACTCAGAAGCCTCTGAACACTGTTCAAAACTATCAAACTCAGGTTCCACCCTAGGCCTCTTATCAGGAGGGGGCAGAGAACCTCTAATCATAGTAATCAAATCTTCTGCCATTTTAAGCATATGTTTCTTAGGCACAGAACCTGAAGTGCTAGGAGAAGCCCCCACTGAGGCTAAACTTGGCCTACCTCTCAAAGAAGTTTTGGAAACAGAAGGAGAGGCTCTAACTACCTTGGGAAGAGAGGGAAGAACAGTTACCTGAGAAGCCCCTCAGCCTGGCCTACCTCCTGAGAAGGCACATCCTGTAACAGTAAAGTCTCTGCCTGAGACTCCAAAGAAACTCCTGGCAAAACCTCTGGCTCCACTGAGCCTTCTAAAGAACCGACGTCCAGGACTGCGGTTCATCAACCCTAGGCTTCGCTGTTTTGTCCTTGCGCTTCTTGGGCCGGCGGGCGTCGGAGCATCCGGCGGCATTTTATAATTGCAACGCTTCCCAAACACTAACCTGGCACAGTCTAACCTTCTCTTAATAGTGCGTTTGTTAAACCTAGCACAAGAGCGGCATCCAACAACGTGCTCAGGCCCTAAACAAGGTATACACAAGGTATGGTAATCCCTATGAGGTATCTGTTTCCCACAAGAAATACAGTTATTCACTTTTTCTGACATCGGTTAAATACTGAGGCAAGAAAAACCAAAATGTTCTAACGGGTACTTAGCCAACTCTGATTCGGTCTGAAACTCCGACTTCAGAAATTTCAAACGAACGCCAACTTGCACCAAAACTGCTTCTGCATCGGGACCATGCGGCAAAAGACTGAGGATATGGCGTCGGTCATGCGCACCCTTAGACGCGCCCTGACCGTCGTCAGCCATATACTCTGGTATTCGGGCCGACTGGACAGCGGACTACCCAATAGTTAGGACTGCAGCAATGTGGAATGAAGAACATCTGGATGGGGAACAGAAAATACACCCCTGGGATTCCACCCGTGTCCTTGCTGAACAGGGGAATCGGGTGCTGACTTGTCGGAACATGGGCTAATTCTTGACTAGGCTTGTAAGGACCTCAGGGCTAACAGCCTAGTAACTTCCTATGATACTATGAACAGCTGACAGTCCTCTACAGCCAAGGTTTACATTGCCGAATGGCTAGCCCTGACGTGGTAGTTCTTGAACACTACACACACACACACACACACACACACACACACACTCTCCCATGGCCAACTTAGTGTGTCCAATTCACCTACTGCATGTCTTTATGAACTCGAGCACCTCCCTCCAATATACGAGAAGAACCACAGATAACTTGAATAAATTTCAAAAATACTTAAAACAAAGCATGCCTTATGCATAACAGTAAAAGATCAACTACTAATTTTACTTTTGCCTAGAACTATTTCATACACATTTCCTGTAAATCTTTGTTTAAACAAACTATTAGATGGAAGGTGCAGTGACACAACACACACAGGTTCTTTTTTGGCTAAAAAGCCTTCTGTGAAGTGCCAGCACACTATCCCTGTATTCAAGGGAGGGTTTCTGTGGGTACTCAGAGTTTCCTCTCACCTCCCAAAGCCATGGAGTAGGCAGAATGGTTATCTACATTTTCCCTAGGTGTGTACACAGTGTGCCTGTAATACAGAAGACTTGGCACTATTTCCATTCCCTCTTGACCAGACCCATCACTTCAAAATAAAAAAAAACTATTAGCATGTAGCAAATAATTTCCCAATACGGTACAGAATTTCTACAAAATATTTATAAAATTCCAGTGGAAACTTTTCAAGATAAGCTGTTCTTGGTTTACGTTTTTTTACTGTACTTTGACTAAGAAAACAAGTAACAGCAGCATTGAAAACAGAGAGAGTCTTGTGCATCACTACATTAAACCAATTTTATTTAAGTTTAAGATCATCCCAGTCAAACCTTATGATAAATATCAAAGTAGTTCAAAATATATAAACTTTGTGAGATCAAATGTTTTCCAGTTTTATCCTAATTTTAAAAACAATCCATCATAAATCTTTCCATCTTGAATTCCCTCTCATCTTCCAAAATCATCTTTCTGGTACTCAGTAGTTAGGGCATATCATTAATAGCTTCATCAATTATTCTTACCCTTTACTGCATTATCACTTAGAAATTAATAATGTCATGTGCCTAATTCAGCAAACTGACCTCTCTTCACAGCATCTAATTTCACACATAATGATGCTGGTGGGTCTCTATTCTCATGCCTACATTTTAGCAAGTATTTCTTATTATTTTTCAGGGATTCAAATATTGTCATCACAATAAACAAAACATGCTGGAGGGATAGGTTCCCGACCCAGAGACACCCCAGACTCTGGAACAGACTGCCCATACATGTCAAGCAGAGTGCCTCTTTGGCCCTTTTCAAAAGGAACCTTGACGATTGGATGGGAGAAAGGAAAGTCGCCCCAGGGATCATGTCAGTTGCCCTGCTAGACAGGGGTCCAGGGAAGTAAATAAGTGTGGGAAGAAATAGCCAGGGAATTGTTATGGCTAGGCTTGTATAGGCCCTAGGGCTGATAGCCTAGTACCAACCTATGAACCTATTATATTCATATAAGCCCTGGAATAAAGGGAGAGAATGTAGTTTGTTAGAATAAAAACAGCTGTGGCAGATGCCGTAAATGCAAGAGAACCTCCTGGACTGAATGATTTTACTAGTATTTAAACTGCCCTGAAACTAAGATGGTGTTCAGCAGGTTGTACGTTTGCATTGTAATATATTTAAGAGGAACTGTGTGAAATGTTTTAGTTTTGTGGAAGACTCATTACAATGAACAGATGAAAGTGCTTAACTACAACATCCATTACTTGTGTGTGTTTTTTCCCCTTTTACAGAGTGTTGGTCGCTATAAAAACACTCAAGCATATTCCTTACATTGTCATCATGAATCCAGTGGGCAGGGGAAAATGGGAGAAAAAATCTTCAACAGCCATATCTTCTAAGCAATCTGAAAATATAGTTCTACAATTTAAAACCAGACAACAGAAAAAAAAATCTTGACCGTACCATTTTCCAGATCATTACAATTTAATGAGAATAAAAAGGTCATTGTGAAAAGATAATTCCATAGCATGTTGAAACATGAGAAATAAGACAAAAATGACTTTGCTAAGGGTAAAGTAAACACTAAGGATCTATTAAGTCTTCTCTTTTATCTCTGCATAAAAAGCAGAAGATAATCCTCGTCATACCTGATATGAGGAAGTATTTGTGCCAGATCACTTAGGTGAGGGAGTGCATTTCAATCTGCTGCTGACAAAACTGTGGATCCTGCCAGCTTGTGCAGAACGTGTTCTATTTTGTTGCGTCTTTCGTCTTTTTTTTTCCCCCGGTTAGGGATCGCCACAGGGGAACTTCGGTCAGCTAATGATTGGCAGTAGATTTTTACGTGCCGAGTTATCGGCAGAACATGTTCTATACATTTCAAAAATGAAGGACTATCCTTAAAAAGGCAGCATACAAGGACGCAATGATAATTTTTATTCCACATAATTTCTAACTTCATCAACAGCACTTGCCCTTACAAGCAGATATATTTACCAGTAGAGACTCTCTACATAAAATCAACACACTTGCTCTTTGCTGAAACAGGCTGTTAACAAAAATAACCAAAGAAATGTTTGGATTAAGTTTATCTATTAAAGTGTTTCTTGCAAGCAAAAGAACAATTTTCTGGATTATGTACATACCTCAAAAATCTACTTTCACTGAGGAGTAGATGCATTTTACTCAAATTAAGGGACTGGAACCCTTAGAAATAACTAATTTTATCACAGCAATATAACTCTAAATCAGTATATACTCTCTGCATGAAAAAAAACAAAAAACTTTGCACATATTCAAGAAATAATTTGAAACACTCATCCTACATCCAAAATCTTGGAACAGCAATTAAATACGCAGATTAGGAAAAAAAAAAAAGAAAAGAAAACAACAAAATAATAGCATTCCCCCTTACAACCCATAACTTACAGCCCACCTAAAACATGTCAGCCCAATGCACTTAGATGAATACCATGTTGTGTGTACAGTAGGGAACTACTCATTAAAATCTTCCTCAACAAAACTAGTTATTAGTTTAGCTTTACACTCCTCCACCGTATCAAAACAACTGGCTTATAATTGCAAAGAATTTCAAGATAAGCAGGTTGCAAATGAAGATTTATTATATAAAAGCTATTTCTTGACAGGTATAACAACTACCTCAAGTTTCACTGTAGACAAAATAATCCAATATGGTCTCAAAGAACATCTAAAAGTAATTTTACCCTTTGCTGCAAAATATTTCACAAGGATGGCTGTTTTGAATTTACAGATTCCTTATAAAACACAGTGACCCTAAAAAACTTTAATCACAGTTTGGTCAAGCTCAGTAGCGGTGTCATGTAGTTCAAGAAAAGTCATAAAAATGTAAGAATTCTTCTTCTGTTGCAGTCATCTTAAAAATCAATTTTCAAAACAGTTATATTTTTCACATACAACCTTCATTTCAATCAACATCTTTCCTCGATACTATAATGAATTAGCTGTTTTTTGTGCATCAAACCACTGAGCCACTACAACCTCTAGACTTTTTTGCCCGTTCAACAACATTATATCATCTTCCATCTGGTCAGGCTTGGGTGCTAATAATTCAAGTCTTTGTATATTCTGTGTTAGAATCATAAACTTCACAGCAAAGTCTGTCCACAATGATTTGGTCTGTAGAAGCATTATCATTACTAGACACATTTTTTTTTTATTATTTCTTGTTACCCTGCAATTTTATGTCAAATTCAGGAATTCCCTGGTAAATTTGGAAAGGAAGAAATTGCTATTGCTCCTGTTCTGTTATCCCTTATTTCATCAGATAAGGCAGGCTTCAAATCCATGGGATCGTGTGGAAACTGACCTTCTTATGTCGACAAATAACTAAGATCACAGGAGGGGCCATGCAGTGCCAGACTGTCCATGCTTGCAATACATTCCAACTATGTTGAGTTCTATAATTGATATTTTCAACATCTGTCAGATTACCTGCAACAACCACAGGTTCAGGATTCACGTTTCCAGTAAACTTTACAGGCATAGCTTCAATTTCATTTGACACTTGCAGTCAACTTTAGCATACAATGAAGGGATAACTCAAAACATTTAACTGGCATAAGTAATTAAAGACTAAAAAAATGATACGGCTACAACAGTGATACTATTATGGGGCATAAACAGCCTGACAAACTTTACGCATACAGCTATATGATCCCTGAGCAGCTGGTGAACGGCTTCATGTTAAGAATTAACTGATTAGAATATGTACCATAGCATTACTTGATGCAGGAGCACATACTAAACAGAGGTTACTAATCAAATGCTGCAGTGTTCGGTCAATTTTTAGAGAAGTTTCATTTAAACCAAACATAGTGAAGTATTAACCATATTGTGCACACAGTAATATGAAGTCCTACCCTTCTGCTTTTCTAAGAAAGAAAACTATACAAAAAAACTGCATTTAAAAGCTTTTAAAAACACAAGTATTCTATCCTTACAGTTTACATGTTGCAAAACATAGTGAAATATCAAGCACAATATTAACAAAAATAAAATATTTGTGGATCTATTACAAACTCGCCTCTGGCAAAATCACTGCATTACTATATAAAAAAAAAGCTAAATGGCTACCTGTAAAATAAATATCTAACCTACTGTCAGGTTCCCAACTTTACAAACTAATCCAACTCCACACATTTACCTCCCTTGTGTCTAGACTTCATGAAAAAATCCTTCTCGTACAAAGACACTACTCACAAGCCACACCAACTCTTACTACCCCTAGAACTAAACTGCTCAGCACTGCACATGCTTCCTCCTCTCAAGCACCTAGTCTTTGGCAAGCCTTCCCCTGCAACCTAGAGAAAATCAACACTTATTCCAAATTCAGAATGCAACTCAAAAAACACTTCTTCCTCAAAGCCAAATGCTCCTCGGGACTGTTTAAATTTAAAGAAGGCACTCCATTAATAGCAAAGCTTTGTACCCACCATGTCTTCAAGCCTAGTGGAAACAGTAATCGAGTTTCAGTATTAGTCAAGAACCACATATCATCTAGATTTAATAGCCAACAGACTGAAAAAACAAGCTTCCACAGCTTCAGTTTATCACAAACAAGGCAGGCTACTAGTTTAGTGCATGCTGCAGAACCCCTTCAATATCTCCAGATAATCATGTTATACTCCTGGAATTTTCAAAAGATATACCTTCAAACAATAACCCAATAACCCTATGTGGCATTAGTTACCCAGCCATAAACTGGAGCACCTAAATCTATAAAGAAAGGTATGCCCAGAGATTTCTAGATCTAACAAACAGGACAAGAGGACAAATGTTCTTGATCTGTTCCCTCAGTTACACTGCCTCTGTTCTACTCTCCTAATGTCTCCTTCTACAGACAAATCTGACCCTAACTTTGACATTTACTCTCAAAACACCATACCCCACATAACTTCAAATTGGCAAACCTTAAACAATTATATGACGAAATCTCCAAACTTGTCCAGACATCACCACTGTTGACTTCAACACAGCATACAACTTCATTAAGGAGTTTTGTGCTCATTCAGACAAAAAGCAGAAGATCAAGCAAACTCTACTACAGCCAATACAACATGACATTTAAAAATAAGCCACCATGATGGTCAACCAACAATCATTAACAAGAGGAAAAAACTCCTTAAAGAGTACAGTAAAGCTAGAACTCTTCATAATGAGGATAATATAAAAAATATTCACCAAGATACATGAACAGAGATGAGCCTCTGAAGCAAGGACTAATTACAATTCATTTTTCAGTGATATTCCTTACTTTTCCAACACAGCTAGACACTGCTGTGAACTTTTAATGGGATCCCCACTCCAACCAACATGAAACAAATATACCTGCAAACAAGTTCTTCACAAACATCACCCACAAAACACCTAGTCCAACACCACACATGCCATATACCTTAAAAACCAAGCTAGCTTAATGACTGTGTACTAAAAGGCACAATAATGTGGCAAGACTATTGCACTGGGGATTGTGCAAACATTATGGTATTGAAGAGGCTGAAAAACATGGAAACATGAGCTGCAAAGCATCATAGAAAATGATGAAGTTTATATCACATGGGAACACCCATTACCAACAGTTAAGACGGATGCTAGAAAACCAGATATAGTGGTCCAAGAAAAGACAAAAGTAGCACTAATCATTGAAACTGCCACACCCAGTAGCGTAGAGAGAGAGAAAAAGTCATAAAATATCAGGATTTGCAGGCAGAAATAAGAGCAATGTGGAAGAAAGATACTCAGACAGTTCAAAAGTAGTAGGAACAACTGGGCTTATAAAAAGAATCTACAATCATATTTAGATACATTACCAATCCATGTACCCCGTACGAACTGCAGAAGGAGGGGCTCACTGGGCACTTTGCGGGTGCTGTGAAGAGCACTTTTGGCCGACAACAACAATACTAATTTCATAAACTGTAATTGTACTTTGACTTAGGAATGGGGTCCATTCCTATCATAGTATTAGAAAGCCAAAAGATGTGGAGAAATGAGAAAAGACTTAAACCCCCCTATCTTTACTGAAGAATGCGTTCTTAAGGGGTTACAAAAAACACTTCCTTTGTGAATCCTGACAACATATCTAGGTGTTTTTTAAACAGCATTTAAAACCTCTTTTTGAGCATCTACTTTAATTGTCTGAACTAAGCCTAGTCACAGATTATATGTTCCAAAAATCTGGCACACTGCTGTCCTGATGCCCCTCCACGAAGGGAGCCCCACCTCGATCTAGGAAATCCATACCCAGGAGCCTTACAAGTCAGATTTGTTAAGGTACTGAGCATATTCTTCTTTTTTTGGCTGCTCCCGTTAGGGGTCACCACAGCAGATCAACGGTTTCCATTTCTTCCTGTCCTCTGCATCTTGCTCTGTCACACCAACCACCTGCATGTCCTCTCTCACCACATCCATAAACCTTATCTTAGGCCTCCCTCTTTTCTTGTTACCTGGCAGCTTCATCCTTAGCATCTTTTCCCCCAATATACTCTGCATACCTCCTCAGCACATGTCCAAACCAACGTAATCTTGCCTCTCTGGCTTGGTCTCCAAACCTTCCAACCTGGTCTGACCCTCTAATATACTTATTTCCTAATCCTGTCCATCCTCGTCACACCCAGTGCAAATCTTAACATCTTCAACTCTGCCACGTCAAGCTCCGACTCCTGCCTTTTTGTCAATGCCATTGTCTCCAACCCATATAACATAGCTGGTCTCACTATCCTCTTGTAGACCTTCCCTTTCACTCTTACTGGTACTAGTCCGTCACAAATCACTCCCAACACTTCTCCACCCATTCCATCATTCCTGTACTCTCTTCACCTCTCTTCCACACTCACCATTACTCTGAACTGTTGATCCCAAGTACTTAAACTCATCCACCTTCGCCACCTCTACTCCCTGCATCCTCACCATTCCTCTATCCTCCCTCTCATTCACACAGATATATTCTGTCTTAGTCCTGCTGACCTTCATTCCACTTCTCTCTAGAGCATATCTCCACCTCTCCAGGGTCTCCTCCACCTGTTCCCTACTCTCACTACAGATCACAATGTCATCTGCAAATGTCATAGTCCACTGGAACAGCTGTCTGATCTCGTCTGTCAACCTGTCCATCAGCATTGCAAATAAGAAAAGGGCTCAGAGCTGATCCTTGATGTAATCCCACCTCCACCTTAAATGCATCCATCACTCCCACCGCAGACCTCACCGCTGTCACACTACCATCGTACATATCCTGTACCACTCAATACTTCTCCGACACTCCGGACATCCTCATACAATACCACAACTCCTCTCTAGGCACCCTGTCATATGCTTTCTCTAAATCCACAAAGAAACAATGCAACTCCTTCTGACCTTCTCTGTACTTGTCCATCAACACTCTCAGAGCAAACATCGCATCTGTAGTGCTCTTTCCGGGCATGAAACCATAATGCTGATCACTAATCATCACCTCCCTTCTTAACCTAGCTTCCACTACTCTTTCCCATAACATCAATTATGATATTAAGAATTTCATTAAGCTTGACTACCAACAATTTGGCTTTAGGATTGTAAGGAAATCATCATCCTTTCACACAGATAAGATGGACAACCAAGTGGCTGAAGAAGCCTACACAGTTCATGTGGGAGACGCCTTTGGAAATATTGTTAAGTTAACCAGTGATTTCTCCCAGGGGTCCTGTCTGGCATCTACTTCTCAGATCTCAAAAAATTAAAACCAGGACGTTTACTAACCAAGTCTGCAGATGACTGCAAACTGGGTATAATTGTCAAAACCTCTTGCAATATATGTAACGTTCATAAAGGGCTTCAGCTAGTTAATAATAACAGGTATACAGAAAACGGGTTTAAAATTGAACACGAAGTATAGCATGGTTTCTTTCAGGAAACAGAAATTATCCACAACATGCAGTGCAGACATCCTTACTAAATGAAATGGCTGTCAGGGTACTTGGGTAACCTAACTTTTGACCAACATATATCCATTGCTATAATATTACACAGGTTATATACAAAGGAATTTTGTCTAAATCTACGGATGTCATCGGCTGAGTAAATGGGGACAATCATTGAATACAATGTTCCCTTTGGCATGTATCTGTACGCAGACACGCAACAACTGGAAAGACCAGAGAGATACCGTAATGTAAGGATGCAATGCCTAAACAACATATCCTATGTGGACCAATTCAAAGACTAGTCATTACACTTGATATCCTACAGACCGCAAAGAGGCGACCTGTTTCTGGCATAAAACACATTCTCCAACCAAACACTGATGGATTACTGCACATCAGCAAGTCAAAAGCCATCAGAAATAAATCAATCTAGGGATCTAAACCTCTTCTGCAACATCAACATAACGGTTTGGGGGGGGGGGGCAGACCTCTCACAAAACACTGCTGCTCTGGAAGAGACTACTCATCTACATAAAACAAAGTTTATCCCTGTCCATATTCAGGCTCAACTTGGATCTACTGATGGGAAACAGAAGATTTAGCCCAAGACAGCCCCCATACTACTAATGGTCAGTGGCAGCTCCTAAATGCTTTATCCCATGCAGAACAGAACACACAAAGTCAAAACCAGAAATTCATCTCCCAACAGCAGACCTGCAACTAGTGGTGTTCCACAGGGATCAGTCCTGGGATCTCTACTGTTTGGAATCTATATCTCCGAAGTACAAGCAAAAATTAAAGGTCTGTGGCTGACAAAATTTGCTGATGACTGAGCAGTCAGACCCTCCAAATGATATCAACATCCTACAATCATAAAATCGTCTAAGGCCAGCTTCGAGAGAAAAATTGCACAGGACACTAAGGATAATCACAAGGCTTTCTTTAGTTATGTTAGGAACCTGGGTGGGAATTCCCAGATATGCTCAGAATTAGTCCAAAATGACAAAAAATACACCAAACCCATAGACATTGCCAACATCCTAGCTAACAGGTTCAGCACAAACTCTTCCCCCCCCCCACCAAAAGGGCTAATATCTATCCCAGCAGAGTGCTGCCCCCCTGACATCTGAGATGCTCAGGTAAGAGCTGCCCTCTCCAAAGCAAGAAACACAGCATCAATGGGACCAGACGGTGTCCCGGGCTGAGTCCTACATGAACTCCATTAAGAGCTAAACCCAAACCTAAAATTACTGTTCAATCTCAGCCTTACTACAGGATATGTACCCAAAGAGTGGCGTACAGCAACAGTGGTCCCTCAACGGATCCTGGAAACTATCGCCCCATAAGTCTCACTAGCTTGGGTCTGCAAAGCTATGGAAAGGATCATCATGGACCTTATAAATAAAGATATTGGGGACCTGCAGACACTGGATCATACCCAGTTCGGCTTTGTTAAGGGCAGATCCTGCCTCTTGAACCTGGTCGATTTCTTTGAAACAGTCACCAAGGCCAATGACAAGGGGAAGGTGGTCCACACAACCTACAGTACAGTTTTGTACCTACCATAAATGTAGATGTTCGAGGATCCACATTGCTGCAGTCCTAACTATTGGGTAGTCCGCTGTCCAGTCGGCCCGAATACCAAAGTATATGGCTGACGTCGGTCACGGCGCATTAGACTGACGTCAGTACGTCAGGGTACTAATGCGCATGACCGACGTCATATCCTCAGTCTTTTCTTGCCCCAGATGTCAGAAGACCCTAAAAAGACAAGGCCAAAACCAAAACACACCAAACATACCTGCACCAAAATATATACAATATATACAAAGGTACCAGAATATAATCTCACCTACACAACCACCCCTAAACACAGAGGGAAGGAGGGAGGGTAAATTGGACTGCAGCAATGTGGATCCTCGAACATCTACATTTATGGTAGGTACAAAACTGTACTATGTTCTTCATTCCACATTGCTGCAGTCCTAACTATTGGGTAGAATCCCAAAGCAGAGGTAAGGGAGGCTGGCAAATCATAAGGAAGCAGGAGCTGATAACATGCCTTGCAAAATAGCAGTGGCAAAACCAGCCCTAGACTTAGAGTAGAGAGGAAGGTGGTAATGCTTAGAGAAAGTATGCACTGAACTCCAAGTAGCTGCCTCCAAAATATCCTTAGTTGCCACCCCTTAGAAATGCTGTTGAAGTGGCAGTAGCCCTAGTGGAATGAGGCCTAATCCCAGCTGGAATCTCTTTGCCATGATGGGAATAACAAAAAGCAATGCAAAACCCAATCCACCTAGAAATAGTTTGTTTTGACACAGGCTTGCCCTGCGAACTCAAAGCAAAAGAAACAAACAACTGCTGAGACTGCCTGAAATCCTTAGTCCTGCTTAAATAATAACGCAATTGCCTGTGTACATCTAAAGTGTGCAAAATCTTTTCCCCTTTATTTTGGGGATCTGCATAGAAAGTAGGCAAATGAATAGTTTGGTTTAAAGCCACACTAGAAACCACCTTAGGCATAAAGGAAGGATTAGTACGTAATGATACCCTATCCTTATGAAAAATCAAAAAAGGCTCAACCGCCATAAGGGCCTGTAACTCAGAAACCCTTCTTGCAGAAGTAATGGCCAACAAAAAAGCAGTCTTCCATGACAAGTATTTCAGGTCAGCAGTAGCTGCAGGCTCAAAAGGTTGTAGAGTAAGTTTCTCCAACACAAAATTGAGATCCCAAGCAGGAGTAGGAGCTCTACGTGGGGGTCTTATATTCTTTGCCCTCTAAGAAATTGCTTGAACAAAGGATGTGAAAACAATGGTGGGTCACAATCATAGTGAGCTGAAATTGCTGCAGCATGAATCTTAATGGAAGAGAAAGACAAACCTTTGTCCAATAACTCAGTAAGATATTGAAGAGCCACACTCAAATTAGGCTCAAATCTCCAAATTCTTTGCTGCAGTCCAAAATAAAAATCTCTTCCATTTTTCTGCGTACACTTTCCTTGTACGAGGTCTTCTGGCTTCCATAATCACATTTAAAACTTGTTGAGGAAGTTGAGACCTGCTGTCTTTCAAAACAGAATATGCCAGGCTGTTAGATGAAGAGTTTGAAGCTTGACATTGAGCAGATGACCGTCCCTCTGAGACAATAGGTGTGGAATCAAGGGTAAAGGCCATGGAGGCTTCCTTACCAGACTCCTCAGTAATGGGTACCAGTGCTGCTGAGGCCAATCTGGAGCTATTAAAATCATCCTTGGCTTGTCTTGTCTGACCTTTAGAAGCACCTTTGGGAGAAGAGGCAGAGGTGGAAAAGCATACACATGAAGATTTTTCCAACTGAAAGAAAGAGCATCCACTTTCCAAGCTGTGTGATGAAATCCCTTAGTGCAAAACTTTGGCAGCTGGTGGTTTAGTGGAGAAGCGAACAGATCTATGTCTGGAGTTCCCCATGACACTGTCAATTTTTGAAATACATGAAGATCCAGTTTCCACTCGTGGGGATCCATGATTTGTCTGCTTAACACATCTGCTAAGGAGTTCTGTGCTCCCGGCAGAAACCTTGCCTGAAGAGTTAGTTGCAAGCTGAGCGCAGTCTCCCATAAAATCATTGCTTGCCTGCACAATGGGTAAGAATGTGTTCCCCTTGTTTGTTGATGTACCACATGACAGTTGTGTTGTCTGTTAGAATCAACACCTGCCCTGGAAGAAGTAACTCCTTGAAAGCCATTAATGCAAACTGGACTGCTAACATCTCTTTCATGTTGATATGTAGATGCTGTAGTCTGGCAGGCCACTTGTCTTGTATCCACTTTCCATCTAGATGAGCTCCCAAGCAATGTCTGAGGCATCTGTCGTTAGAATCTGACTTGCCTCTGGCCGGGTCACAGAGAGTCCCTTGTTTAGGTGACATTCCTGAGCCCACCACAAAAATTCCTTTTGAATGCAAGGTATTATTTGAATGACAGTGTCCAAATCCTGGCAGTGCTGTGTCCATAGATTTTTGAGATACCATTGTAGCTTCCTCATATGCAGTTTGGCATTGGGAAGCACCAGAATACAAGATGCCATGAACCCTAAGGCTTGAAGGACTGTCCTTGCAGTCAGCCCGGACTGAAGAGATAATTGATGGAAGTAACTGGAAAGATTCTTTTTGTTTGTCCGGGGTTAAAAGGCCATCTGGGCTGCTGTATTCAGTCTCACACCCAGAAAGCACATGTCTTGAGAGGGTACTAGACTGGACTTTATTTCGTTCACAGAATACCCTAGGCATCTTAGCACTGCTATGACATATTCCAAATGCTGTAGAAGGTCTTCCTTTTCTTGAGCCAGAATCAGGCAGTCGTCCAAGTAAGGATAGATTTGAATTCCTTTTAGCCTGAAGTAAGCTATCACTGGAGCCAGAACCTTTGTGAATACTCTGGGCAGTAGATAAGCCAAAGGGCAATGCAGAGAACTGATAATGAGAATTTCCAGCTCGAAACGCAGATACTTTCTGCAACTTAGTCTTATAGGCACATGAAGGTAAGCTTCCTTGAGATCTAAAGTTACCATCCAGTGATCTTTGCCCAGCAGAGGTAAAAGCTGTTGTAACGTCAACATTTTGAACTTTGGAATGTCCAGATAAGTGTTGAGGATAGATAAATCCAAAATTGGTCTCCACGTGTTCCCCTTCTTTGGTACTAGGAACAGGCGAGAATAAAATCCTAGGCCCCTTTCTGGCACAGGAACTGACTGAATGGCTCCTATTTGGAGCAACAGAGAAATTTGCTTGTGAGCCTCTGTTCTTTGTAGAGGAGGAACGTCTGGCATGCCTTTGAAAGGAGGCAAGGTATGGAAATAAAACCTGTAACCGTGGTGAATGATATCCAGAACCCAGTTGTCTTGAGTAATTAAATCCCAATTTTCTTTGAAAAGAGACAGCCTTCCTCCTAGAGGTGCCGCCAGGCGGGAATGTACTGGCAGCTGAAAAGGCAGGTCATTGCGTCTGCTTACGAAAGGACTGACCCCTGCCCTCACCAGAAGTCTGAGCAGGTGAACTCCCTGTCCTAGGCCTAAAAGAACCTTGAGCTCTGCCCCTACCACGTCTAGACCTACCCCTAGACTGGGAATCATAAGCAGGATAAGTCCACCCCTTAGTAGGCCAATTTCTACTAAACTTCGGAGGCTGCACCTGCAAAAAATCCTTAACAGTTTGCATAGACTTAGCCTTGTCCTCCATTTTCTTTAAAACTGCTTCCACAGGCGAACCAAACAACACATCAGACTGTAAAGGAGCATCCAAAATCCTTGTCTTAACATGCTCAGCTAAGTTCTGATCTCTCAACCAGGCGTGCCTACGAAGAACCGAACCAGTGGCAGCCACCCTCGAGGAGGCCTGCACAGCATCAAAACCACACTGCAAAGAATGCTTTCCCACTTGTTCAGAAACATGAACTAAATCCTGCAGCTCTTTACAGTCAATACCTTCAGCCAGAGCATCCACCTTAGACTTCAATTGTGAAAGGAGATAATTCTGATATTTTAACATATGAAACTGACAATTCAACGCCCTCATGGCTAAAGTGGAAGAAGTGTACACTTTCTTTCCCCATCTATCCAAAGCCCTTGCCTCTTTATCAGGAGGAACAGGATTTTTAACCACAGAAGCCTTCACACCTTTAGGCCCCTGAGAGACAGTTTCTGGGTCCGCCCTAGGGCTCTTAAAAGATACTTATGGGCTTCAGGCACCCTATAGTACCTATCCGGTTTAACTGGGGCAGGAGGCAAAGAATCAGGATTTAGTGAAGCCTCTGCAAAAACATCTTCTACAACATTCAGAACAGGAGGTACAGCTAAAGGCCTATGCTGGGGTAAAAACAAGAATTCTCTAAGCCTTTTCCTGGAATCAGAGAAATCTTGACCTTCCCATTTAAAATGCTCCCTCATGGAATGCAGGGTCTCTGAAAAGAAAAATCCTCAGGAGGCGAAGCTGAAGGAGTAGAATCATCCACATCAGAATCAGAATAAGGAGGATACTCCTGCAAGTCCTCAGCAGAAGACTCAGAAGCCTCCGAACATTGCTCAAAACTCTCAAACTCAGGTTCCACCCTAGGCCTCTTATCAGGAGGGGGCATAGAACCTCTAATCATAGTAATCAAATCCTCTGCCATTTTTAGCATATGCTTCTTAGGCAAAGACCCTGAAACACTTGGAGAAACCCCCACAGAAGCTAAAGTAGGCCTGCCTCTTAAAGAAGCCTTGGCAACAGAAGGCGAGGCCCTAACCACCTTAGGA